>NC_041368.1:2441003-2471003 GCF_900634415.1 Cottoperca gobio | reverse complement strand
ATACCAGACGACTTTCTGCCATCAGTCCTGCTAAAGATTAGGTTAGTCCACTGTGCACTGCTCCTTCTGACCACTCACTTTGAGGATGGCTCCTTCAGAAAAAAGGGAAATCCACAGCACCACTTCCCACTGCGGTTGTATATCTTTGAAAGAAAAATAGGCTGGGCATCAGCACTGGTTACCTTTATGGTATTGACCGAAATAACCCAGTACCAAGTAGTATGGAACCTTCTCCAGTTAAAGGAAACTTGCATTTGATCATTTTATATAGAATATAGATAGATTTATATAGAACATAAATGAATATTTGTATGGTTTGCCCCCCTGCCACAGCTGCTGTAAAGTTGAGCGTGGTATAAATAAATATTTCAATAATTTGAACATTTTCAAAATGTATTTGTGTAAATATAATTTGGATGGGGAGGAGTGGTGGTGGAATTTGACGCCAAATGCTTGCATTTACATAATGGGTATAGAATGAAGAAGTAGTATCAAATGGAGAACTCTACTGGTGTCGGTATCACTTTAAGGGGTACAGATATTGTAATAAATTTAACGATACCCAGCGATACAGAAAAGACAGATTTTGTAACTAAGTGTATATTAGAGTACATCAAAGAGTGTACGGGTTGTGCAAATATAAGTAAGTACAGTAAAATACCAATCGACTAGAGTAGATGGCAGGATGAATATAGCATCAAAATGCTATGAATATTGTTTTCATGCTTGGAATAGTAGTACATATGCAGATATGATGTTAGGACAGACACACACACACACACACACACACACACGAAAATATCCTGTGAAAACTAAGTGCCCTTGAGCAAGGCATTTATTACTCAACAGTTCCACTGGAGGTGATGCTCGATAGTATAGCTGTGCCTGTACTGAGTGAGCAGCATGGAAAGGAATGATCTATGTGTGCATAACCCTCCCTGTTTGTAGTTGGTTTGCCTAGTTAAATAAGGATTAAAGGCCTCCATGCATATCTGATAAAACTGTAATCTAATACAGGGAGTGAAGCATCAGAACACAATTGAAACTGTGGATCAAATAGCATGAGGGGGGTGGGGAGCTTTCAAGACAGTCCCTCATGGATCACACTGAATTTAGGATTAAACATCTCAAAAGAAATCATATTAAAAGAGAAGACCGTAAAGGAAAAACTAGACCAACTCCGAAACGGGGCACTAGTTTCAGTGTAGTTGCTGATGTTAGGATATCTTTAAAAAAGGTAATACAACAAATGAATGGTTTCAGCCAGACTGAGACACAACCAGGCAGATATCATAGACTCCGGTACACGCGTACTTCTCGTGTGTGGAGAACGCCATAACGCCAGACTCCGTTAAACATCTGGCAGTTTAAAGTTATCTTTGCTTGATGGTCAGCGTAAATAGGTAAACACATAAATAACCTTTTACGACACGACACCGTCTCTTGGTGAATGTTACATCCTCCGACACACCAAGCGGCATGTGGACGGTGTATATTTATAGAAAACTTCCAATATTAGTTCACATGACTAGTTGTCGAGTTTAGCAGTAGTTGGCTAACTAGTTATCGAGTTTAGCAGTAGTAGACGAACACAAACACAATATTAAATATATAACTGAGATGATGTCGTTATGTGTATGTTGTACGACGAGGGCTGAATTCAATGCAGCGTTAAATTGCCCTGTTTTTGAATGGGCCTGAGCATGCAATTATTTCACTACGTGAAGATTAGCAAAAGCCATAACTAGCTGGGGAGACGTTGTCGTCTCTGTGGCCAAAATTCTCACACACAACACACACACACACACACTGATTTCACTGTCTGGCCACCAAACACCCACTACAACCGCAAAGTAATGTGAAAGAAGGCAAGGCACACACCAGGTCATGTGGAGTTGATGCGCGGAGTTAAAGTAAACCTACCTGTATGTTTGTGGTCGAGGCTGTGGCCGTTGACCACCGTTGGTCGGTGAGATGAGCTTTAGCTTTCACTGTCTCCGTCTGGCGCTTCACCGCTGCTGAATTATCTCCTCATCACAGCCTAACCAAGCAAACTCAAATACGTCAGGGAAAGAGAATGAGATTTTTTTTTCTCCCATTTTTCTCCAAACTAAAGAAACCGCGCCAGTGGCTGTACTCACAGTTACGGTTGCCCCTAAACAAAAAGGCTCCCCCGGGACAACAAAGCTCACTGGAAGCGTTCAGTCAGTTGCTGTTATCTTCTGGGGTAAAATAAAGACTACTATCGTCCTCCTAAAAAACACATCCCTTTCATAACAAAAGTCCGACTAAATTCACCTTTCGCTGGAGTCACAAAACGTTAATTCCAGGTTAAAACTTGTCGAGGGGTTTTCCTCCGTGTGCAACTGAATGCAGAGCACACCTCGGAGTGATTCCGACTGGAGCAGAGGAGCAGCGCTATCTCTGTGCTGCCTTTACGTGCTGTCGGAAACATTATGCTCGAGCAACTGAGTAAAATAGGACCATTTGCCAATTTGCTATCATATTCCAGTTGGAGGGTAAAAGTTCAAACCAACCAAAGCCAGCGTGGCGGAGGAGTGAGGAGAAGATGGAGGTAGAAGAGTTTAAAAGAAGCAGCGGGAAGAAAGCAGGGAGAAAAAATTGAAGAAATGTCAAATAAGTTAAATGAAGCATGTCAAGCAGACTGTCCTAAGAGAAAGGAAAATATGGAGATCATGAAGATAAGGTCCAAGATAATGCATAATTATGAGGTAGCAAACTACAGTCAAGCCAGCCTCCACTTTGAAAAAACTAGCCCCCACGTTGTTTTGCGCTTCGGGTGTGTTTTAGGCATTACGGTCAGAGCGTGAAATAACTGACTTCAAAATAAAAGCTGGTTAATGTGATAGATATTTTTTATACAGTCTACTCTATGGTAATTTAATTCACATAAAAATACATATATGAAAACTGTTTTATGTATAAAGAATTAATTATATATATATAATTAGAAGGAAACAGTCCATTGCCAGGAACTGATTTCCCTTTAGAGTGATAGAAGAGGACCTCAGAGTGTAACTCGAACAATATCACATTCTGATATGGAATTTCAAAATCAAAGCCCTTTCGAATCTTCTATATAAACTATATTTTCTCTATAATTCAGATTAATATTAAAAGGAAATAACCTGTTGTCAGGGTCTGATTTCCCTTCAGATTAATTGAAGACCACCTGAGAGTGACACTCAGATGTGCTCTTCCCAGCTTTTATTTTGAAATCACTTCTTCCATGCTCTTACCGTAATGCCTTTATACACAAACCGCAAAACAACGTGGGGACTAGTTTGATTGTCTCTTTCAAAGTAGAGGCTGGCTTGACTGCAGTGGAAGCAGCTAGGAAATGAAAGATTCAAGAAGTAAAGGAGAACAAATGAGGTAGGAAGCATGATGAACATTTTTGTGTAATGACAAGGTTCTATGCCCTTCTGGCTATGTTGATTAACTGTGCTGCTGAGGCGGAAAGGAAATCTGAGAATAGAAGTTGTTGATACTGCAAGAAAGTTTTTGGATATTGTGTGAGTTACTGGAAAGGAAGTATAGGGGCTGTTGAGAGAGGTTTTCATGTCATTTCATTTAATGTGTTTGTTTTTTCTTTTGTTAGATTATGATATTGGGAGAAGTGAGTCATTTTCAATCAAGTGGTAGGTGGTAATGCAACTGTTGGACGCTAACCCCCTCTAAAAACCACAGAAGAAGAATATTCCCTTTGCCAAGTGGATTCAGTGACCTGTCTGGCTGTGAATTAAACTGATCGAGGCTATGAAATCAATATATATATATATATTTGTATAAAACTAGCCAACTAAAACCAAGATAAACAAATGGCTTTGTAGCTCTGAAATATCCAAGCATTTGTCTAATGCTGGCCAATAGGCTATGCCAATGACTCACCACTCATTTACTGTAGCCAACAAATGATCTATAGTTTAAATTAAATCACCAATAGCCTGCTGTCCCTGACTTTAGTTGTGTAAAAGCATGAGATGAAGCTCTTTTTTTCTGGAGTGATTGTCAATAACCAGGCAGATACAGAACAGAAACAAAACATGTGTACTCATAGTTTAAGTTCTCACACATGCATGAATATTATTGTTCTCAGCTTTATTGACCCCAAGATCTTTTGACCCCCAGTGTGGCTACCATACCATACCACTTAAAATGTCAGGTTTTCTTTCAAAAATATATTAAAGGCAATCTTTCCTTTAAATAATCCAGCAGTGTTAGCATATAGTGTTTTTTTATATAAATTATTTAGCATCACATTATGCAGATCCTATTGAACAACCTGGATGTATAAGAGACCACTCAATGCTTACATGTACTTACGTCAACATGTTTAGTTCCCCTCAGCTTCGTTGAGTTTGTGCTGTGTAGCTGGTTCAGCTATGATGCAAAAGCAGCGAGTGTAGATAGTCAAATGAAATATTTACCCCACACGTCCTACAAGTTTGACATAATTTTGACACAAGGTTGTGATACGACTGTTAAGTAAATCTTTGCCCCCATATTCCCCCCACTCACACATCTCTGTTCCTCAGTGTCAGTGCTACAAACTTCACATCCTTTGTCTTTATTATAGTGTGGCCCCTGAGTCCACTATATAGGGTGTCCTTTTTTTGGCAGCAGCACAAACAAGAAGCTGATACTGAAGCATACTTTGAAATAAGTGGCCTTTCTCGAAAAAGCAGAAATATATGTAATCTGAAACACACAGAAAATGACCTGAGGCATAGAACAGTGGGACTAGAAATGATCAAAATTCATATTTCAGAATACTCAATGACCTTAAACAAGCCACTCATGCACGATTCCATTGTTGTGCAACAGCACTTCACTCTTGATATATAACAGGAAATTATTCCAGACCCGGTTACATCTCTCTTTGGTACCATTTACTCTCACATCCCGCTCTTAAAAGAAGCAGTCGCAGTCATCATTCTCAGCCACTCTGTGTATTCTAGTCTATGTGGACTCTTCCATATCAGTAAAATAACCCTTGCTGCTGTAATAAATCCTGCTATGTCTAGCCAAACTAGCAAACTCCGCTGGAGGCAGCAGAGACTCGTCTGTGGGGATTCTGGAGTTGATTTTCCCATAGCCTATAAAATGTGCCCATCTCCTTCCTGCACTTACTATACTGAGTTAAACCCATTCTATAGTTTGTGTGGAAACATATCTATGTAGGATCTTACCTTCTACTCTCTGCATCCTTCAGACACAACCTCTTGTCATACCTCTTCCTCAATTTCAAAGGCATGTTGTCATTTCATACAGCTGCTGGGCTGTGTGAGGAAGGTGGACAGGTGTAACAATTTGGACTTTACATGTGATTACTGTTATGATCCATGTGAGGATGAAAAGGTAAACATAGTTACTGTGAAAAAAGCCTTCTTCAACTGCTTTCTATACTGAATTAAATCTATTTCAACTGACATCGAGAGCTGGTAGTTTTTGCTTTGGTTTTGATGGTGTCCATCTCTTCTTCTGCCACGAGGCGATAACTCTAATCCCACTCTTAGAGGGAGCTGATGTGACAGAGGTACCACTACATAATACAACAGTGACTCTGTATTCATTCAGGAACATGTTTTATGCTTCATATTGAGAAGACACATTCATCACATATACGACTCAATATCATTCCTGTGGAGTCTATTGAGCTGCTGGATTGGCTCCCTGTGTTACATCCTGAATGAGTCATGGGAAGGTTTGAGCCGTCTGCACGCTGCATTGAAGCAAAAGCTTTACCTTGGGAGCGACACATTGCCGCTTTATTTCAGAGGCCAAATGACTTTTCCTACTCTTCTCATTTCACACACTTAACAGATGTAAAAATGGCAGATTATCACTTTGTAGCAATATCTAAAGCTTTTAAGTAATGCAGGTTAACGATGGGCTTTACTAAGGATTTCCTTCTTTTCCCAGAAATTCTAGTTCATAAAGACATTTGATCCAAACCTGCCCTCTAGTGACCACAATTGTTCCACACAGTGAGAAGTATACTGCAGATACACTGTCGCATCAATGTGGCCTTTACTGAGGACAAACATGATGCATTTAATTTTCCAATTTCATATTAAAAAAACAACAAATATTTCCAACGAAATGGACAGAATTTGAGAAAGTCCCCATCGCTGTCACAATGACTAAACATTCATCAAACAGCTCTTCAGCTCATGTACAAGTAAATATGCAGGACTGTTTAATATTTAGACTAAAATATAAGACGGTCTATATTTTTAAGGGTTTTAGGAAAGAAGTGCCCGAACAATAGACGTGTTAATCAGGAATACAAGTTTCAACAGTCGCAGAAAGAAAAGAGAAGAGTTTCAGTTACTCCCATTTAATTCAAAGTAAAACAGTAATATAAAATGATCAAATGATAAACATTTATAGTCAGGGAGATACAATATGAAGAAAATAAACCAAAGAGCAGGAGGATTGCATTTACATTGTGCATTTACACTGTACATTTCATAATTCTTTTCTATTTCAATCTCGATTTACTCTCTATCACAAACGGGGTTAGTTCAGCTACTGTGTGTCTGCACCAGTACTGGCATCACAGCCACACTAAACCAAGACACACCAAAGATGGTTTCTTTTGTTCGTTTGTTTAAATGGTACTTTTTTCTAAAACAGATTTCAGTGAAGTGTCATTGTATCAATGGAGGCAACTTCCAAAATAAAGGAGTTAGGCAGCAAATAATGCAGAATACACTCTACAACTTAGAAACGGTAAGAAGAGGATTATTAGAATGTTTCCATGTTTTACTTCATCTTCTTCTTGTGAAGTTGTGAAACAATCTTGATAGTTACATCAGTTAGTTTGGTCACAAACTGGACTTCTGTGTGCTTCATGGATCACAATGGTGATCGTATGGTTTTGCCATGAGAGGACAACAATCAGGTCTCTGTATCGAGGTCTTTCTTTTCTTTTCTGTCTTTGAGTCAGTGCGCCCCGTCCATTGCCTCTGTAAGCATCCCTTTACAGTGTGTTCCCTTTGCTCTGCACTTTAGAAGAACTACAGAAATGTTAAATGTACAGTGTCATATAGAGTTAACCTATAATATCATGCATGTTCTGGACAACCCAACCTGAACCCATTACTACAGCGCAAACTCCAGCGGTAATAACAATGTTTGATCCAAGAGCTATAAAATGATTAGAGAGCAGCTGGAATGCTCGGTAAACAGAAAGCACTATTTGATACGTTTACCATAAATCTGGCAATTACCAAATCTGCTCCCACTCCGAAGGTGCGATTTGATGATTGAGCCGTTAACATATTGAGCTTGAAATCAGGATCGAGTTGAGAAACTAGCAGGGGAGAGTTATATGCAACAAATATTAATAACCCTGGACAGTCTTTTTTTTTTTTTTTTAAAGTCAACTCCCCTCCTCACCAATATCATGTTGGTGCAATCTCTTTATGTAAATTAAGTGCATAGAGATGCTTACAGTGATTTCTGCCACCATCAACACACTGAATGAAGAATGTCCCAGAAGAAAACTGTCACCAAAGATCAAGATACAGTGTGGAAATAAAAGTGTCTTGTTGGCTCATGTCCACATGTTGGGCAGGTGTATCCTGGATTTTAACAGTTACCTGAACATGTTGATTTAACACAACAGCATACTAAAAATTCACCGTACTGACAGTAAGTATGAAATATAAAATTGTGTAAAACTTTAATATGATACACAGTGATAGATTTTGCCAAGTTGCACAGCATACGCTTGTCAAGCAAAGTTGCAGGCCAGGGTAAAGTGAAGTAAAGGCTGAAGTACTCACGGATGTGCTCTTTTTCAGGATGGAGAAAATATATTTTAGAAAAGGAAACAAAATAAAAACGGAGTAATGGCACAGGAACTCAGTTATCTATTCCACCAGAAGCAACAAAAAACCTGGTCATGCTTATTCAGAAAAAGTTTCTGAAGTTTAATTTAAGTGCTCAATATGACAGGTGTATTTATTTTACATTCATTTGTTTTTTTACAATAGCATTATTTGAAACCTTCTTGGCACAAAACCCATGTTTTATGCCAAGTGACTGTAGGTAATAAAGGGATGTGATGAGCACTACACTGTGGCAACTGTTCTCGTAATGCAGTAATGCACTGAAACATCTTTGCAGTAAACCTTTAGGCACAAAGCTAACTAACCACAGAGTCAGTCCCCGCAACCTGTTGACACGCAGGACTTTGTCACTAAACACAGGTGTAATACTGTCCATATTAGGTTTGAAGTGATCCGAGTTTCACTCCTGAACACGAGCATGAGTCCAGTTTCTAAACAGCACTGAGAGCAGAATAAAGCAGAATGAGATCATAGTGCAAATAAGAAGGCAGGGCTTCAAACTATAAGAGACGGTTACAATGACGCAAGAAAACTCCCACAGCACTCACAGATGCCACGTTTGTTTTCGCAGCAGTGGCAGCACATGACTGCACGTGACAGCGCCACACAAACAACTGATGCAAACACGCAAAATGCTGGTTAAAAATGAAATTGTTAAATAGATCTTCTACAGTCATGCTTATTTCTGATGAGAGCCTTGGAATGTATGAAAATAGTTGAACATGTATTTCCTTTAACTTAGAGGGTGTTTAAAGTCGTGTACATGTATTTCCTGTGTAATTATTATTGTCAGAATGTCACATTCCTTTAGGGGGGACATACAGAAAGGTGCTGTAAGATCTATTGTTGAAACCTACTGTATCACTACAGTGTCTGTGACAAATACACCTGCTGTGTTTCTCAGGCTGTACATTCGTACACACGTGAATTCAAGATATTGATCGAACAACATTGCTAATCATATTTTAGTGCATGTAATGAGTGAAGTTTGCTCCACTCAACTGTACAATAAATGCCATAACATTTTAATTAAGCACTTAATAGTCAATTTTGTCGGTGCTTTGTGACAGAGAAATTAGCTGACACAGTCTAATCAGTCTTAATAGGCTAAACTCCACCCAGCGGGTACTTCAAGGTGGTTAAAACAAACAATTACTTACATCTGCCGTCTGAGTCAGACTGTTTGTTCCATTGACACACACAGCCATATTTCAAAGCCTCTCACACACACACACACATACATCCTGAAAAGATTTGCAGCGCATTCCATCTTAATGCAAACAAATAATATTCACATTCAGAATTTGCTGACAATTTCTGCACTGTGTTCGCTCAGACACTCACTACGCGAGGGTGAGGTGCATGCTGGGCTTTAGCTGTCGTCCTCTTCATTGCTCTGGGTCTGGGACTTCTCTGGATTGGAGGAGCCTTCAAAGCGCTGGGAGGCGATGATCGCTTGGTGAGACATACTCTTCCTCACGATGTCCCCTTTCCTCCACAGGGTGATCTCCTGCAACCATACAACACAATATACAACATGGTTTAGGGCACTAAACTTCTCCCCTGCTACTTTAAAAGGTTAATAGGTGGTGGATCGAAAAAACAGAACTGTCAAACTTGAAGCAGCCGACAGATTTTAATCTTGCCAGATCCTACATTTCCCATAATGCAATAGTGTCTTTCATTAGATCCCTCCTGCCTCCTAAATGTCCATTTCTTTCAAACCCAACACGGTCTCCAGCTCAAACCAATAAGCTGTAACCCTGGTGACATCATCAGGGGCCGCAGGAGACGTTACACAACTGCTTTGTTTTCTCATAACGAGTAAACTGAACTTCATGTGTAAATCAGTAGAATGCCCCTTTAATGTTCAGGTATGTCTATGTGCACGCTGAAGTTTAAAGTTGAGTGAGTAAAAATGAATAGTCAGTGTGACTAAGCACCAAATAAAACTCAATATATCAATCTGAGCATCAGGAGAACTAAAAGAAACACCAACAGCTGACGGTCCTTATGTCAGTCAACAGCCGAAGCTAAAATAACTTGTAGTGCTGTAGGTGTACCTGCTGTTTGAAATAGCGTCTTTCCTCCTCATCTATGAGGACCAGGTTGAGGTAGTACCGCACAGAGAACTTCTTGTTAATGTCCCTCATGCTTGGCGTCATCTCATAGCCTGCTAGAAACAGCCGGATGGGGATGGACTCTCCTGCAGCACAACAAGTCAGAAGCAGTGTGACAAATGGACGCACAACAGAAACACACTTCTTGAAGACAGTAAAAGCCTCATCATTACCTCTGACTGGTGCACCATCCATGATTTCATACTTTGCTATGGTGTCGTTCTCATGGTAGACATTTGGCCCTGTGCCAGTTGTCTCCCGCTTGATGATGTCAATCTCCATATGTTTGATCTTAATCCTCACCAGCAGAAAGTAAATCTTCCCTACAATCACATCTTTAAGGTGATACCTGCAAGCAAACGGTATCAACTGTCACACTCTCTCTTGCTTTTCTGAAAGAACAGGTACATTCTGATCCAAAAGAGTTATTTTAGTGGATTATTGTACAAATAAAATCATACTTGGATTTATTGTACTCAAACTCTATGTGTAGACAGTCCTCGATCCCCACTTCCATCTTGATGGAGGAGTTGAGCTCAGGGTAGGAGCTGAGTGTGTGTACCACGATGTCCAGCTCTTTGCTGACGTCATTCAGTCTCCGGCTTACTGTCGCCCTCAGAAAGTAGCTGGAAGAAAAAATTATAATAATCACATGGCGATGAAACAAGACTGTAACACTATTACCATTGAGAGGCCCTGTAAGGCTGTGCTGCTCAATACACAACTAACACAAACTAAAGTGACTCCACATTACAAATACGAGTGGTGTTAATCTTCTCATCTAACTTGAAGTCGGCAAAAAAAACTAATAAGTGCATTTCCCAAAGTGTCAAACTATTCCTTTAACATGCTAACGTTAGCTTTTAAGTCACAATGTATACAGTTAACATGCTCACAATAACATGAGGACGTTAACATGCGTAGAGATACCATGAGGACAAGTATTCATCACTTATATGATACACTTTAATAATCGTTTGTGATATTGGGATATCTAAATAAAATTGACTTGACTTCACATCCACAAATGCTAAAACAAGCAATAAGGACACATCTGCTGCTGTTTCCTTCCTTAATGCGTTGGAAAATGCCATGAGATTATTGTAAACATACATCAAAACCAATAATTGAGGAGATTTAAGATTTAATTAAGATTAGAGTTAGTGGAAAATCCTTTTCCTGCGAACATGACTGTTGCTATAAACTATTATGTAAATAGTTTGGTGCATGCGAGACATTTCTACATATACATTGCAAATAATTCATGCACCCTCCGCACAGTGCCCGCAGCAAAGCTTACCGTAATTTGACGTTCTGACCCGTGTAAGACTCGTAGGGTTTCTCCACATGTGTGAACTCAAAATCAAATGTCTGTGACTGTGTGAGCTCCCCTGGCCGAGCCAAGTCTTTCACAAGAGACACAAACTCATGGTGGTTTCCTCTGTCATAGTACAGCTCTGGAAAAGACACATGAACAGCACAGACAGCTACGGTGGAGCAGTTTTATACATTCTCATATAGTTTCACAAGATTTTCCTTCAATTGTTACAGCTGAAAACAGTCATTTTGATCTAACAACAGAAGAAAACTAATTATAATCTTGACTATTGTTGAAGTCAGATCTGTCTTAACAGTTTTACCTGAAGTACTACTCTAATGAAGTAATGCCTGGGCCATCATAGTTCATCTACTGCAACTCTAAACTATTTGATGTGATCCTTTGTGTCCATTATATCAACTACCTCAGTTTCTTGTTTACAAAGGCCAGCTTTAGGGCTGCCCTTTTACCCCTGATCCAAAGTACTTCTGCTTTTTCTACATTTGGAGACAAATGGTAGTGAACAGAAAAGGGGAAGGGAGGAGTGCAGTAGTGATGAAAAATGTCAAGATCCATTTATGCTCCGAGGGTCTGGAAAGGTCAAAGTAAGAGGAACTCCCTACTGTTGCTGTAAACTCATCTTAACCAGGCAGACAGCGTTTTAATAAATGACAAAAGAAATACAAATAGAACAGCATGTACTTTTGAACAGATGTAAATGAGCTGTAGCTAGACTGAATGAGGGACTACTTTTTAATCAACTGGGCCCTTAGGCCGGCGTTACACAGTGCAACCTTTGTGCAATTTGTTGCAGATTTCAAACTATTTTCTTTTCTGTTTTACTTTAACACAACTAAAAGTTCACCACCAACCTAATTCTTTAAGGACTGCGTCCTTATTGTATTTGATAGAGTCCTGACACACAATCAGGGTGTGTGGTTTTAAATCTAATTACATTTTTTTAGGATCATGCACAATAATGTTACTATTTATTAAGCGCTTAATTTATCTGATGTATTTATTCATTTTAATTATCAGTGTAAGTCCTGCATTAAAAAGCTTACATAAGACTACAGACATATTATTAAGAAATAGTACTCATGAAGCAGCTCAATAGTACATCATCTGTCAATGTTACATTTTGTATATATTATTATGGGGTTATTATCACTGATGCATTATGACATGCTGTAAAAAGCATTGTATTGTTGCAGCTGGTCAAGGTGGAGCTGATTTTAACTACTCAATATACTTCTGGGCAGTTTGATCTGTAACAAACTACATTTTATAAGATCATAATACGTTTTGTAAAATCTTAATTTGCAAAGTAACTCAAACCTGTCAGATTAAGGTACTGGAGTAAAAAGTCAACAATTATTATCTGAATGGTAGAGGAGTAGAAGTATCAAGTATTAAGAACAATAATTAAATACATTTACTTCTCCCACTGCTGACTTCAGTTCCAATTTGGTTTGTTATTTGGTTTGTATCATGTTCAGGGTTCAACATCAGTTTACTAATAGCACAACAGCAATTTATTTACAACCCTCTTAAGTGTAACGTCAGCCCTGGACTTTTATCAGTAGACGAGTTACTTCTTAGTATGAAAGTCACAGTTGTAATCTGACAGAACAGCTCAGCGTTTTAAAAAAACAAGGGTCAAAGGTCAATGAGACAGCTAGCCAATGGCTGATGTGTCAGCTGACGTTAGCTTGCGCCAACATCTGTCACGAGACCTGACACTTCAAACTGACACTTGTTACGACACAGTGGGCCAGTGTGGCGTTTAAGTGGTTCACTAGTTACTCATTCAACAATGAACTAAGGTTACACCGTGTGAGGGTTTCGTAGTGCAGTCAGCGCCTGTAGCTAGCTCTCTCACGTCTCCTCTGGTACTTTGGCTACTTCTCTCAGCAGTGTGAAACGCAGGCCTGCAGCCGCTCACCTATCTGGCCGATAAACTCAATCTTGATGCCGTTGTGCTCCAGCCTCTTTCCCGGGTACTTGAGCGTAACATTGACTTTCCCCGACACAGTTTCCCCATCGTAGAAGAGAAAATATTTGTCCTTCCTGCCGTCTTCGCTTTTATGCTCCGCTTTCTTCCTCGTTTCGGCGTCATTCAGAACTATATCGATGTCCGCACTTTGACCAAAACCAAAGAAGCTCATCGCTGCTTATGAGTCAGGCTGTCACTGGATCGTCCTGGTTCTCTAAAGCAGCGCACAGGACCAGATTATTGAATATTTCGAGTTACAACCGTTCAAGTGCGCATGCGTGGATAGTCACGTGAAGCAAAACTGTATTTATCAAACGAGTTTTTCTCTCTCTTTTTTTCACTTTGATATAAACAACACTTGCAAAGCTGCACTAAAACAACAGTATATGGTTGAATGTGGCTTTTTTAGATGCTGGGATGTTTTCTCACTAAGTCTGCACTTCTTTGGCGCAGTATCAACAGGCGGAAGAAACTCGGGCTCGGAGAGCTTTTGCTGCCCGGAGTAAAGCCTTTCAGGCCCTCCCCACTATCTGGTCATGTGGACAAGGGTTTACCCATTACTTTATTTCGCATCTTGTGGTTACCGACCTTTTTGGCTTGCGTCCCCTTATAATTGTGCAATGTCTACCTGTGACCCCCCCCCACATCACAGAATATGGTTTTAATGTGAGTTATGAGAAGTTCAGTACATTTGGAGGTCAAAAGTTTCCTAGTAAAGAAGTCCCTTTGTCAAAAAGAAAAACAGTTATAGTGTAGTTAGTCAAAGTGCCTTCTCCATGCAACCACTGCTGCAGTCACACACTGCTGAAAAACATAAACATACACCATTAGCTTCCTCCTTGATCCAATGTTGACTACGCTTAGGCCTAGTTGGTACTGTGCCCTTACACACGTTTTATTCACAACTTGACTGGCTTCTTGTGGGGAATCTAGCATTTGCCATATCAACTACATGCTGTTCATAGGATTTTATATGGAAAGGTTCACCACTACTTTTACATATATTTTAAGAAAGTGGGGAAAGTCCAAAGTCATAACACAGAGCAGCAAACTTAATTCTTTATATATTAGGTCTGAGACGTGTACAAATAACTACCTGCTTTAATAAAGGAAGAAACAAATCAGTGTGCCTTGACAGCAAAGGCTAAACAATGACTGCTACATAGTATTCCTTAAAGCATTTGGAGATTTTAATATATTTTTTCAATCTGCCTTTGACTTCATAGATTGCCTCTTGAATATGTTTCACAACAGTTGTCTTTTATTTAAATCTAATGTGGTCTAATGATGAATTATTCTGGTTATTTAGATCTTATGTTCTATGATGTCAGCTGTTCCTTGCCCATCTCCATCTTGAAAGTTTGGGGGACTTTGGAAATACCAGGGACAGGACTTATACCTGACAAGTTTGATATGTTGTTGTTTTATGTATTACTGCAGAATGTTGTAAATAAATCAAAAGCAAACTCCTCATAATGAAACAATTGCAGGGTAAATAGACCAGGAAGGTCTTTTTGTGATATTCATATGAAACCTTTGTTACTGTGTATAACTTAAGTATATGTTGAAACATTTCACAACATTATCACATTTCCAAGATATTTTATTTTATTTCCTATTTTCATCTCAATATACTGACTACTGTTGTACTAGTTCTAAGCACAAGAGGTCAGGAGTGCACACTTTTGATGCAGTGATACATGAAACTCATTTTGGTATCTGGAATTGTCCCAGTAACAATAACAGTAATCTGCATATCAATATTAACATTTACTGTCAAGTTATTATTGTTTCCCTTGCATTCACTTTCACAAGTGTTTACTCCAATGAGTATTGAGAGTGAAAACAGAAACAGTTGTGTGACGGCAGTGCTGCAGCACTAGAGGGCAGTCACAACCCGGGTGCATCCCTCATATGTGCATCCCTCATTCAGTATTTTAACATGCCAAAATAAATCCTCCCCCATATTAGGGGCACTGTATATTGTCTGTTTTTTTGTGTGTGTTTATTAATTGTATTTAAATTCTTGGTATATAGGAGGGCAAGAAGGAAACGCTTCTGCAACTTTAAAACGGTTTCTACTGGCAACACTGACTGGTCAACACCACATGTTTAATAAAAAGCAAATGTCAGCTAAATATGCCTATAAACTGACACATTAGTCAAAGAAGTAAACACCATTCAGCCACCTCAGTTACACCACTGACACATCTACCACAATATGACATATGAAACAGTTATTGTGTAGAGGGTGTGTGTGTCACTTTAGCTTAAAATAATGCTCCTTTAACTGACTGGTATTTCTGGTGACTTATGAAATATGATTACAATGATCCTCCTGTAAATCATTTTATGATCAAACTTGACAACAGTTAAATGACTCCCCTGAGGCTTTTATTTTGTATTAACCGAGTCGTAGCAATGTTTTATTTTCATAAAAATGACTCACTTTTGAGACAGTACGCAAAATCTAAAATTGTCCCTCAACAGCCTGCTGGAGCATCTGAGTGTCATATGGTGAAATTCTACAACTCAAACGACTTAAACTTTTAACAAGCAGAGCCCTCGTAGCTGTGGCCATTTGTGCCTGTACGGCTGGGAGCAGTAGGTGCAGCTGTAGCTCGCTCTGAAACAGACTAATATGTTGTCAATGTGTCAGGTCATCACATCATGCTGTGGTATTTTCTAAATAGGGTACATCCTTCTGTCAAGTACAATCTTCTCCCGTCTCTTTTTGTCCTCTCTGTGGTGTCTGCTGCTGTGTGCAGCTCTGCTCTGTGTGTGTGTTCGCTGCACTGTAATGTATCTGTAATGTCTATTGACTTTAGAATTAGACTGATCAATCAGTCGATGTTGCTGCGTAGCAGAGGTTCTCTACAAACTCAGAAAAGGCGCATGTGATGTAGTCTATCTGCTGCTTTACTGGCTTCTCAAACATGACAACAATAAAGTCTAAGAGAAACTCTATCCCAGAACATCTGGAGTAGGAAACATGAAGTGGGTGTAGCCAACAATGAATTGCACCATCCCTGTTCAAGTCCGGCTAGGGACCTTTGTTCCTATTCTCTCTCCCTGGTCATTCCCTCTCCAATAAAGACATAACAAAGAAATACTTTAAGTGCCCATTGTTAAAAAACACACACTGCAATTCGTAAAAGAGAACTTAAATAACAATTATCCAGAAAGATAGGTTTTCATGGTAAAATAAATGCATGACACTAATTCAGTGCCATTTCGATTCCAGCATTAAAGGCACCCTGTGAAGTTTTCTTGTAAGCAAAAATATATTTGTTAAATTCAGCGTTTCTTACCAAAAACTAACGTGTATTCTTGAGGCCTGAATATGATGCACATTTGAATTCAACTAACCACAGATGAGCAGTGTGAGTTAATGAAGTACACCAGACCTCATAACTTAGGACACACGCTGCATAACTTTCACAGGAGTGTGCAGCTACGATGAGTGAGCCTCTAAAACCCTGCGGTCTGCTCAACTGAACACCTGCAATGTTCAACGCTTCCTTCATTAATAATCTGATGTGATTCATCAGAAAGTTTTATCCCCACGTTGAACCAAATAGGTGACCCATGCTTTAATAGATTTCTCTATGAATTAAATAAAGGTGTCCATTGGCTCCTCTGCAAACTACAATATATTACCCCTCTGAGCTTATTGATTATAATGCTTTATCCAAGAACTTGCTGCCAGTTGGCAGTTACCAAAGAGGAAGAAGCTGTTTTCAGTGTAGAAAGCGTAAATGGCTTAACTCCCACTAATAGATTACGGTTTTAGATCAATGAAGATGCTGTCGGTGGGATATTTGATGGACTTTCCTACCGAATAGGATTCTGTGAACAGCAGGAGACTCTGGAATAGTCGAGGAGGATTGGAAGTAGCAGAGAAATTATGAAATGACAAGATTGTCAGCACAGATGCACACTCCTCACTCACACCAGAAAAAAGCAAAAACACAAATGTCTCCAATAATATTAGAAGTGAGTTTTATTAATCACAAATAGAGTGGCTCTAAAAGGAACAAAAACAACCCCAGCAGGCCCCAAATGGACATTCTACTGTATGTGAGTTTGGTTCATGTCTTCTTACATGTTGTACCAGTCCTCAGTCTGTAACAGTTTAACAGCTGGATCAGTGGAGCGCTGCCATCCTTCAGTTGAAAGACAATGGTGAGTTAGCCTGATTTAACTTTCCCCCTAACACACACACACACACACACACGGGAAAGCATCTCTCACTGTCATGTAGGTATCATCTCTATCACCGCTGCCTTACAACATCCAACCCGACTACAGACAGACTTGTTCAGGCTGCCTGTGGGTAAATGCCTACATGTAGCTGCTACACATCAATTCCTGTTTGCTGTTGTGGCTGACACTGAACTCTGCTTTATAAAACGCTCACGACGCCTGAATAATTACAGCTCCATTACAACTGAATGGCACTTTCATAAATACCGAGTCAGTTCTTGGTTTGAACATTTTGTTCAATGCTGGGGTTTAAAATCAAAGTCCCCCGGCTGTCAGAGATATAAATGAAAAATATAAACCTCAGTGCGCCTTTTTAAACGTGTTATAAATCAGAGCCCGTATATAAACCTCCCTGCTTTGGGTATCCATCTTTTTTCCTTTAGCCTAATAGTGCTATGTGTCTTTACCAAAAATAATTCCCACTATATTTAGGCACTAATATAATTCTATCTCTACTTCAACATGTCTACACCTTCAATTCTTTGAAAAAAGCTATTTACAAATTTGCAGATACGTATGTAAAGGGAAGTGGAAATTTGCGGTGTCATCATTCCTCTCAAACGCCGTTTTTGTGGTTAAATGAATGCAACACACGAAGCCTTCGACAGTATCATAGCAATGTACAAGTGGAAGAGCATGGCTGTAGAGAAACTGGACTACTGTAAAGGCAGAAGGCACTTAAGAGGAATGACATTTGTACAACTGAGGAGGGGAAATGTATGCATCTGTGTATCTCACCGTATTATGTACCTGTAACAGGATTCACTTGTGAACTTCATGTGGTTAATAGTTCACTCAGAAACGTTTTCTCTTGGTTCCTTAATGCAACTTGGAAAAAGACAGAGCAGTGTTTCTTCTTCCTATGTGCAAACGATGGGCAGATCGTCTCTACCATGACTGATATTCAGTTAACATTTTACCACACAAACATTTAGAACAGCTGAACAAGAGATTCACGTGAGCTGCATGGAAGTTACATGAATACATTTCAGGAGTGTGAAGTTTTATCTGGTTGGAGCTCAAAAAGATGTTGAGAAGGAGCCAAAAGTGACAGAACTTAGAAACATTGAGCGGTTTGTTCTGAATCCTGACACGAGGGTGGATCATGACTGCAGGTGCCATGCTGTCGCTGAGAAGCTCTTGTTCATGCGTTATGAATGATACGATAAAATGTTACCTTTTCTCAGTCTTACAAATGGTAAGAGTTTCATATCGCCTCAAATAGGACATTTTTCATCACTTTACATAATCTTGAGAAGAAAAAAAAAGAACAAATATCTATATACAATCGTGTTGACCCTCCAGACCCCTGCTGTGTGTCACTGTAACACTCAGGTGTTGGTCAGCTTTGCTGAGAGGAATACGTACAATATTAGCTTCAGTCTAACTTAAGATGACCTTTCTTTCACAATAACTATTCACAACTAAAGGTTAGAAATGTTAGATTCGATCTACTCTCTAATTAGCACTAATAGTTTGTAAACAGATTAAACGAGATCAATCAGGCTTCATGTCAAACACTGTGTAATGTGTTGGATGTGCTTTACCTGACTGTAATAGTATGTATGTACTGTAGGGTTGACCTTCTTGGTACCTTCATTAGGTTGAGACCAGTCAGTAGTGGCAGGAGACAAAGTCCTGAACTGTCACTCACAGTAACAGAAAGCTCTGCTCTCTGCATCAGGCCACTCACTAGTATTACATCTGAGCTGTGTGGGGTCTGGAAGGTTAACTTACAAACTCTGTATTATTATTATTATTATTATTATTATTATTATTATTATCATTAGTATTATTATTTTAGTGTAATACTGAACGTAAATATAACAGCAAAACTCTATCCTGGACAGTAAATTCAATATATACAAGATTAACAGCAAGCATAGAAGGACACTTAAAATCAAGAAAATGCAGCACTGATTGTGTGCAGTGTTTCACAGCATTTGACTGGCACTCTTCAAAGCCTCTTACTAGGACTATCTACAAACATTAACATGGAAGTCTCTAACAACACAAAGTGGCCATTCCCAGCGGAGAAATTAAATATGTAAGACCGCCGATCAAGAACCACATCTTGATATGCTGATACAAGTCATTTTTCATTTGTCTTTCTTTCTTCCGTTAGCAAGGTGTAAATGTTTACAGCTTGATGCAAAGTGGTTAAAGTGTTACATATTTTTATCCACAACCAAATAAAAAACACCACATGTTAGTATTTTACAAATATTTAAAAAAGTAAACCTTTATCTATAGGCATTTTAAAATATATTCCATCAAAAATAGTCTGACAAATTTCAACAGTAGAAAAGAAATGTTATACAAATGACAAAAGGTTTGAAGCATAAGTAGAAAGGTTTCATGATTGACTGAATTTGGAGGACAGAGTCTCCTCCTTCTCTACCCGGCAGAACAAAGAAATGTTTCATTTTCTCCGCCTCGCTCGGTGTTTAAAACCATGCAATAACTGTAAAGTAAGAACTCCATTATTTAGCTAAATAATTCAGTTGGTGGTGATAACAGTTGACGAATGAATCTCAGTCCCTACATGTGTAATAGTTTGACATATTGTTGTCCTGTGAAGTCTTGTCACCTTTGGCAAACTTGAGTAGTTGGATTTCAGTCGTGCTGAGAGCTCCGAGCATGAACTGTGGCAGCTCCGTGATCAGACAGAGTGGAGTGCAGTCCCACATGTCATGTCTTTCACTCAGCACAGTGCGCCTCATCACCCTCTCTTTTCAGATCACAAATGACGACTTGTGTCGGAAATCCCCCTGCAGAGAACATAGAGCCGCACAGGAGCGAGATTTAAGACTTCAGCCCATTGCAAAAGTGCTTCAGCAGTAAAACAGATGTTTTTTCCTCCAGTTTCCCCCTACACTTAACATACGTTTGTATTGTATTTGGGAGAGTATATAGTATTTATAATTAAACGGCAACAGAGATAATCAATGATTTGGTTTAGATGAATCATATCAAACGGACAACAAGGTGCCTCACAAGAAAGGATGCACTGAAAAGAACAAACTCGGGGAAATAAAATGATGCCGCCAATAGAATAATGGTGAAACTAGAACACAATATAAACGCTCCTTTACTTGTCATGTTACTGCTGTATAGACTGCAAAAACAACTCGTCATATCTGCTACGGGTGGCTCGAGAAAGCTTGTGTACACTGGTCTGAGGTGTGAGTGAGGTGAT
Organism: Cottoperca gobio; assembly: GCF_900634415.1. Lineage (NCBI taxonomy): Eukaryota > Metazoa > Chordata > Actinopteri > Perciformes > Bovichtidae > Cottoperca > Cottoperca gobio. The sequence continues at coordinate 2,450,221 of NC_041368.1, read as the reverse complement.
TTATAAACAACACTTCATATGGAGGGAAATGGTGCATGCAAGGTGTTTGTGCGTCTGCATCCTCTCTACATGTGGCCCGTGTGGTGGAGGCACACAGGTGTGGCTCATTCAAGGAGCACGAGGTGGCTCTGCATGTTTGAAGCCATTGACCACCACTGATGCACTTTGCATTACTGCTGAACACATATTACACTTTTTAGGTTGATTTCCCACCTTCACTATCCACTCTGATTGGTCTGTCCTTCACCCGGTTTGAAATGAACTCTATTCTCTTTTCATAGCATCATTAGAAAACTCTATAGGCATCTAAATCTAACTGCCATCTACAAACCTCATCCTCCGTCCTGACGTAGTCCACTCCATCTCCTTTGGCTGGAACTTTGTAACTAAAAGATACAAAGCACATGGTGGTTTTATGGATGACAGGTTAGTGCTGCTACAGAGGAAGACTTATCTGCTGATGATGCGTATGGGAGGATGTCTTGCAGTCTTACTTGTTCCCCGTCTGTTTTTGGCTGGAGAAGTAGCCTCGCTTGTATGCACAGCAGATCCCCGCTGTTATACACAAGAGCACTATGACCACCACCAGCACTCCCATTAAAATCCCCAAAACATCAATATCATCTGTGGAGTTCAAGGAAGAATGTAGAAATCAAACATTTAGTCAACGTGATCTTAAAAGTCAGGACGACATAGTGGAGTACAGGCTTCACTATGTCATCAAAGTACAGCTTAACATGGTATGAATGACACACTTACAGACTTCCATCCGTTGTGGTGGACACTCAGAGTACCCTGCATCGTTCTTCGCTCGGCAGAAGTACTCGTCTGCATCTTCTTTTCTGACTGCGATGAACTTCTGCATCGGAGAAATCACAAACACAAATGTGATTAATGCAAAACTCCTAATGCTCATACTGTCAATGTTTTACAACATATTGGATTATGATCAATTATATTAGTGATTGTGCGTATTGTTCTTGACAATAAATAAAAGAGGTCATTACAGAATGAAACGGACACTTCCTGCTGTCTAAAGGGTGAACAGAGTCAAGAGTTCTCTGCTGATATCACATTCAATCCTGTGGGGGAGGACGATCCTTACCCGTGCAGCTTTACTTTACCCGCTGTAGAGAACGAGCCCTCTCTCTTGTGGTGCTGTCAGTCTTTAAGGGAACATATCAGAGAAGCTTGTGGTGCTACATTACATTAGCCTTTAAAGAACTGCATACAACTGTAGGCAGCCTGCTGCTCTGTGCCATGACTTTCACACTCACGGTCCTCACTATAAGGATTTATCCTATTTTATGTGCATACACAATTATGTATCTGAAAGTTAATAATAATAAAAAATGTTGATTATGGAAAAATATGATAAACAAGAAAGTAGTCCTGGCAAAATAATGTAATCTTATCTAATAGAAAATAATAATAGATTTCTAAATGTATCGGTGGGCAGTGCCTCCTCATATGGGAGTAGCAGAGGAGTGATAACTTTGTTTCTGTGAACGCTCTAAAAATAACAGTCAAAATGAGATAAGTACAGGAGAACATCCTCCAAACCTCATTCAACTTCAATCCTTTGTTGCACTGAGCACACACACAGAGTTCCACATAAAGACAAACCCTGCTTGGTGTGTGACATCTTAGAAGCCAGCATGAAGGTTGACAGGAGAGTGTTCCCGGCGAGCCACTGAGCAGATCGAGCTGCGCTGGAAAGCGAGCGAGAACTGAGGAATGTGCAAACGAGGACAGTAGACTCCCCTCGTGGCTCAAGCCCTCTCGCACCATCAACTGTCTCCCCAAAATATCTGCCCCCACCCCTGGGCTTCAGGCCACCATCCCCGCTGCCCCGCCCTTGCCACTCATGCCTGTCCTTGTCCAAACACATGTGCACACGTACTAACCAGAGTTCCTGTTTCTGCGTTGAGCGTGTATGACGAGTTGAAGAACTTGAGGCTGGTCTTTGGGTCCTCAGGAATCTCCTCCCTGTTCTTGAACCACTGGTACTGAGACTTGGGGAAGCCCTCCTCCTCCACACAGCTCAGCTCAGCTGACTTCCCAAAAGGCACTGATTTTGGAACACTGCATTTTGGCACCACCGGCTTTACTGTGGAGAGACGGTACATGATCATTGTCAGTGTGCTAAGTCTTTATGTTCTGTGAGGGTCAGAGTGATAAACACCTTCTTTCATGATGCTGCTCGGTCTATGATTGACTGATGCTTTAAAAGAAACCAATGTCAGCCTGACAGGACCGGATGGGTACGTGATTTTTGGCCGTGCCAAAAAACGGCACCAAAACACGCAGCGCTTTCTTTCTTTAGCGCTGCAATTCAGAGCAGATGCAGTTTCAGTGTATTCCTCTTATAGCCCAGAACACGCCTTTGCAGCTGGGCAGGTCTGCTCATAACACATCCTCATATGTATGCCAAAGGGTTGGTGCGACCTACAACACGGTTTCATCTTACAGCATCTAAAGTGTGAATCACTGAGCAAGGACTCTCTTTAAGGGCACTATAATGGCTGCATTTAGAAGAATCTTTATCATATTTTCATCTTTGACTCTACATGCAATATAGGCTGAAGATGCAGGTAAGTCTACAGGTACCTCTTACAACAAGGTCAATCACAATCTCATCGAAGGACCTCTGGTCATCGGCAGCGGTGACCTCACAGCGATATTTGGCGGTGTCAGATCTTGTGGCATTGGTTATTAGTAATGTGGCAGGTTCTCTGATCAGCGCTCTGTTCTCCAGGTCGCCTGTCGGAGGAAAAACATGTTCAACAATGTGAGCAATGAATGTGTAGAAAACTGTAGGAAATACAATACACTTGTTAGTGCAGTTTATACTTTACCTGAGATCTTCTTGTCAAAGTACACATAACTAGGTCCCTCGTTTGTTATCTTCTTCCATTCAATTCTGGGGTTGGTTGTAGAAATGGACTCGATCAAACATGATAACTCAATTTCTGCAGGATAAAGAAAAAGGGGATGACAAGACAGGAAATTAATTCAAGTGAAATAATGATGGTATGTTTTTGAGGGGGGGGTTTGTTCATTAGCTCTTACTGTCGAACTCATCGGTCCACGGAGATTCGTTGTTCGTTTTCAGGACTATTGCTAACACGCTGAAGTAGCCTGCACAGAAAGAGAGAAGAGGCAATGCAACATTATACTTTCCAGAGCATGAATTTTCATGATACAGTGATGATCTCATGCGATATGCACAATACCAGCTGACATTCAGTGATGTGCTGTACTTATTTAAACACTGTCCTTGAGGATGTTTGTTACATGTTCACTCATCTTAGAATTCATTAACACAATTAAAGTGAAGATAAATGCCAATCCCACATCAGTGTGATGACATTGACATCCTGGTACTCTTTGGTCATTTTCTGTTACCGTCCATCTTCCATTTTTAGTTGTGTTGGTCAAACCATTGTGTGTGTGTGTGTGTGTGTGTGCGTGCGTTAAGGGTGGGGGTGCTGTTTCTATGCATAGTGGATAATTGCGCAGGGAGGCATGTGCCCTTTCCAGGGCAAGCTCACCATGCCAGTAGTTCAACCGCCTGCCGAGCCCTTATCTATCTCTCTCTCTCTCTCTCTCTCTCTCTCTCTCTCTCTCTCTTTCCGTCTCTCTCTGTCTCTCTCTTTCTCTCTGAGCCTGATGCTGCTGCCCATGTCGGACTAATGGTCTCTGTTGGTATGTGGTGGAGGGTTAGGGCCTTGGGAGGGGGCTCTGCTGAGTCATCCTGACAGCCTATGGTCCACAAACAACTTGTCACTTCCACATGAATGTGAACTGAGAAACATGCTTCACAACACTTCTGAAGACCTAAAATGATGGTCTGGCTCTTGGGTGTAGGGTCACTTGTGCAGATTGTACTGTCACTGAAAATCTATGGGATGCCTAATCTCCATTTGTGCAACGTCTTTTGCTGCCCCCCCCCCCCAGCTGGATGATAAAAATAAGTAATAGTTAATTATAAAATGATTTATAACTCTATGTACTATGTTCATCATGCTTGCAACATACAGACCGCTCATACAGCTCAGTGGTCTATTCATGTAAATAAATGAATTATAACACCAAGGTGACCTGGGGTATGAATAAGTGTAACACATATTGATTTATTGTATTACTGAGTTGGCCGACTGGATACAGGTGGTGGAGATGGTCCTGGGATAGCCTGACCTCCACCAACTGTCATCTGGATACACAGCAGTGTCTCGGGTCACCTGCCAAAGCAGACTGGGTAAGCTGATTAGCCCACGGTCTTTCTGGAGATCACGACAAGACGACAGCTTGTTTTAGCCGCTGCTGACAGTAGTAAGACAGCATGGAGGTCCACAGTAGGTCACGCCGCCTTTGATTTGACAATAAAAGGCAATAGCATCTCAGGAAGTTGCTTGGAAAGCTTGAAGTTCAGATGCAGTGTAGGTTTTAACATTGTAAAACCATTTCCACAAAACTATTGTAGTATGCTTTGAAGCTACTTGTAAAGAAATATAGCTCAACAGTAAAACAGCGAACCTTTATCAGCAGCAAAGACAACAAAGTTTGGTCCCAAGTGGAATAAGTTTAGCTCTACAGCACTGAATGACAAAGTTCCTGACAACCTAAAAAAGTAGTGTTTTCTAACTGAGAATGTTAACATAGAATTGAAAAGGAGCAGAGACTGAGAATCTGCACTTTTCAGAAATGTGACGATCACACTTCAAATGCAGTCGAAGCCTGTCACCTATTTAGCTTCCTCTCCACAGTGCTACATGCAGAAGAGCACACACAGCTCGGGCAGAGATAAAAGCTGCTCCCAACTTTCTGTGAGATCCTTGTACTGTTGCTACATTCTTGTACAAATGCAAACCATCTTCTGATGAAAAGTGACTGAAGGGTTATCTGTTCTTCACTATGAGGTATAAGTAATTATATATATATATATATATATATATATATATATATATATATATATATATATATATATATATATATATACACACACACATACATATACACACACACACAGTAGACATATTTCAGAATCCATGTTTACACAAGGATGCAGATATCTGCTCCTAAATACAAAAACCTGTCTGTTAACTTCATTCATCTACTTGTAGAAACACGCTTTTTTCTGTTTCGTACAAAAGCGTGTGTCTGTGAGGCATGTCAGTTCTTACTTCTGGGTTTGAGTTTCAAATATATAGCATGTACTGTGTAACTTAATAACAAATCTAAGTAGGCCAAGCATGCCAAGGGTCCAACATATCAGAACAGGCCGTGTTAAAATAGAATTCAGCGTTGACAATAAATTATTCCAGGTGACTAAATTAGTACTTTGACTTTCCATTAAATGCAGCAGTTTTACTGGTCTGACAGAGCTAATGGAGTTTAGCCTTTCCCTGTGCTCCTCCTTAATTCGGAGAGTATTAGAGCAGATTAGGTGCCTAAGTGAGCTTGATGTAGACATAAAGCTGGAGAGGTCTGCCATGGAAAACAGCTGTCCAGGAAAACACATGAAACCCCCACTCAAAAAGACTGGCACTGAAGTCCATCTGCATTACAACCCACGCTAGTACACAGGAAGAACCAGTCATGACTTCTGACTGGAATAAAATAAAGAAAACAGAGACTCTTAAGTTTGGAGAGAAACATTCAATGTTGGCATCAGAATTCTGAGTTTATATGACGCTGTGCAGTGTTACAATGATAAACTTCCCCTCCTCTACTACACTCTTTCAGAAAGCGACACACCTGTTTTTTATGTAACTTATAATTTTTATGACATAAACAAGGGTGATGGTCTCGTGGTACACCTTCCAAATACAACACCAGATGGTTGTGAGTTCAATACCAGGGCTGCCACCATTGAGCCCCTGAGCAAGGCACTTAACCCTGAGCTGCTCCAGGGAGACTGTCCCTGTACTTAGTACCCTGTACCAGAGAGACTTACAGTGATGTAAGTCTCTCTGGATAAGAGCGTCTGCTGAATGACCTGTAATGTAATGTAACATAAGTAATATGCATCATCGATTAATCTTTTCAGTAATTTTTTAAGCAAAAATGCCAACATGTGCTTATTCCAGCCTCTCATTTGAATATTTGCTATTTGTAACAGTATTCTATGATATTAAAATGATTCTCTTAAGGCTTTGGACTATTGGTCGGTCAAAACCGAAGACGCTTTGAAATTGTGAGTTTGTTTCTCATCATTTTATAGACCTTCAATTGATTATCCGAAAAAATTATCGGCAGAATTATAGATTGATGACAATAATTGTTAGTTGCAGCCCGAGTTATCTGAGAAGTCTCTCAGGCACGAGTGCTGAATTTCTAATTATTTCCTGATCATCCACATCCACGAAGTAAAGAGTGGATGAACAAATGAAGGGACGGTGTAATGCGTCAGTCCTAACTAACTGGGCAACAACTTGAAACAGCTGGACTGTCCAGTAAAGTATCTGAGGTTGATCTGAGTGTGTGTTATGAGAGTGTTTCCCATCTCTCCTGCAGTCTGTCTGACACATCCTTCCCTCACCAGGTCTTGCCCTCATCTCTCGTACCAATGAAACCAACTACATATTATTTATCTGGTGCCTCTCTGTGTGTAAAATGTGTGAGATGTGGATTATTAGCTTTAAAACCATGCAGGTGATCAGTGACCTACATATGGCAGGAAATTCATTTCTCTGTTTCCCGTTTGTGCCTTCTTGGTTGGACACAGCTGTGTGGGATCTGGAAATCTGCACCGACGTCCTCCTGATGATGGCAGAGGTTTCTCAGTAATCTTAGTGTAATGCCCTCATACACCCCACAGGTTTTACATCACTGAATAATACAATAGGCACAGAGGAGCTGGGTATTTCCTGATGCCTGCACTGTGTAATGAATCCTTCCTTTTTTCCATGGCTCCCCCTGGGAAACCACGCTTGTTTCCTGTTCCGCTGCTCACTGAATCCAGAGAGGTGAGGCTGCTACCATAAATAGAAAGGTTCAATTAAGCAACCTGCTGATATCCCTGTGGAACATCTCTGCCTCGTGCCTGTGGAGAATATTCCCATGCCCCTTAGGAAGCTCAGACATCAAAGTACACACACCCAGTTTCACTCACGATCAACCAGTTGCTGTTTAGAAACTCTTCACGTATTTCAGTGCTGCTCTAGTTGCACAGAGCCTCTCAGACAAGTCTGGCTGTTTGTGAATAAATGTGCTGTTGATATGACCAACGATGAGACTGTTAATATTTTATTATATTTGTATTTATTATTCAATTTGATTCCCCAAGGAGGAGCGCTGCCTGTTCAATAAAAGCCGATTGAGCAATTAATTTCTTCCCCAGTCCAACACAAAATGACTGGTCTTCTCAATAAAACTCTCCTGCTGCCTGACCAGCCGCTCACATCAAACATTCTCCAAGGCCGTGGCCTCCAAATGACTCGTCTTTTAACAGTTTATAAAAATGACAACATGAGAGATACATGTGCATCCAGACCCACACGTAGAGCCAGGTGCATGGATATGAGAACACACGAGTGATAAACTCCCTGTGTGTTGCTAATGTAACAGAAAACATGGCCTAGATACCCCTGACACACATTCAGCACCATGTTTCCAATGTAGAAATAAAGGCAAATAAGCAAACCAAGAAGCAAACAATATGGATGGTGAGGCTGGAGAAATGTAAAATCATTCATTAGCACATCACCCAATGCTGCTTGTTCTCTCCAAAACCTCTGAATAAAGGAACCTGACATGAAAAGCAAAAGAAATGGGGCATGAAACGTGTTCATCATGAAATCCAAACCTAACCAAAGTCAACAAGACAAGCAAACAAACATTAGCACTGCAACCCTGCATGGTGTAGTAAGTTATGACACAAAACAGCAAGGCCGTTACAAGGTCCACATTAATGTCAAATTGTGAACCTGGAAATGTTTCTAAATACAGTTTATCATAAAAGTGGTCTACTTTTATCTATTGGATTTTTGATTCATATGCATTTGCAGACATTTTGAAAGCAGTACAGTAAATGTCAGTGGTTAGCACAATTACTCCAACAATAACTGAACTTCATCGGCGAGTTCTTCAGACTTCTACAGTTAAATACCGGGCTGCCACTAATGAGTGTTGTATTATTCATTAATCTCACGGCGTTTTCTCAATTAATGGATTCATCATTTAGTCTGAAACGAGGATCAAAATTGTGCCCAAATTCACATCTACAAGTTCCTTGTGTTGTCCGACCAAATTCCAAGATGTTTAACTTACAATGACACATAACGGAGATGAGCAGAAAAAGATAAAACCACAGGCATCGGCATTTTTGCTTTAAAAAAAATGACGTAAAGGATTAATCATCAATCTGTTTTTTTCTTGATGCAGTAATCAATTAGTCGACTAATACTTTCAGCTCTTGTTCAATACATTTGCTAATGCATTAGCAGGAGTTAAGGAGGCGATTCAGGAGGACTTTTCCACACGTAACTGACACTTACTTGTCTTAGATTATTCCATCACTCTTGTGAAACAAATTCCCAAAGAATGACTAAATGTTTGTCCTTTATGAACATCTTTTAAGGGGGGGAAGGTTTTTGGTCTTCTACAAACTATCTTAGACACTTTGTCACTGCACACACGTTTCTGGTCACAGTGCTTAAAAGTCCAACGTGAGCCACAGACACAATATAGCCAAGCGGCGAAAGGCTCATTACAAAGGTGTCCAATGGAAACATTTAGAGCTGCCCTGAAAATAATGTTTTGGACTTTGAAGCTTCGGTAACAATCAGCAGCGAATATTAGAAGCTCCGACACAAGCAGCGTGTGAAGGGCTGTCTGCTGGCTCCACGACTCGCCTCAGGTGGACGCATAATGCTGCAAGACTTGTCCATCGGTTGATTTATTATTAGTTATTCTAGAGTATTGTTGTTTGTATTATTATTTATTATTGAATAACAAAACACTTTCCATAAGGTTTTCATTTTGTATGCATGTTTGTAATCCCAAGGGGTTAACAAACATTTGAATCACAACATTAAAAATCGATTACCCACCCAACTAACAAATAATGAAAGTCAAATATTAATTTCAAGAAACAAAAAGGAGGAAAACTGAATTAAAAGTAAAAAATAACTGCAGCCTGGAGTCCCTGGTAAGTGTTGTTTTAAAATGGTTATTCATTGTAAAACAAAGATATTATAATCTAGTATCTAGTC
>NC_041368.1:2418503-2436003 GCF_900634415.1 Cottoperca gobio | reverse complement strand
ATTCACATCAGTCATAAAACATATGGATGGAGTGGTAAGGTTTTATAATAGACAATGAAATGATTGTATGTCTGACAATTGTGCAATATATCACTGTTTATATTATATGCAAGGACTCAAAATACTTTTTTCTGTTTCTTATAGTCTAAAACTGAAATATTAAATATACTTAAAACTCTGAGCTCACTTTCCCAATTCAGCTAACCAATTATGGAAACGTTCTTTATCATATTAGGACTTTGGTGATGTCACATATTTAACAAGACTTATTTAATATATGATGTGTAATTATTTATTGCTGAAGTGCAAACACATGCAAGTTACATACATGTATGGGCTAAAAAAGGCTTCATTTAACTACATGTTAACTAAACCCCAACACTGCAGTTATGTTACTTTTCTAAATCTGAAAAAAATTACTTGATTGACTTAATCTGTCCGTCTTATTTATCTGAGTATATTAAATCTACTATTTATTTAAGCATGTCAAATGCTTACATGATAATATGCTGTGTGATTGCATTCCTGCATTTAGAAGGAACTGATATTCACTGAATGATCTTCCATGATAAGATGACTTATTCATTAAGTCATGTGAAACATCTTGGCCCTGAGATCCTGGTTGCTGTATAAAAATAGTAGCCTACTGTTTGGTGTCACACTGCCTCTTCACGTGGTCCCAGCAGCAGCGCATACCAATGGAGACCTTTGTTTTGTGACACAGTTCCAGGCAGTAGGAGTGAATGAATGCTTAATTAAACTGAACAATGGTTGATGGCCGTTATTGTGACTGAAGACACAATAACCATCGACCACATACATCGTGGAAGTGCAGACCTAAATCTATTGGCCAACGATACAGTCATGAGAGCCTCATAGAAAACATGATACTCCATAGAGTTATATTTGAGATGCAGTGTAATTCCAGTATTGCACCCTCTGCTGAAACACTGTGCCCCCCCCCTCCCCTCTAGCTGTCTGAACATTAATCATTAGCCACATGTCTGTCTGTCACCTGTGCAATAATATAACATCTCTTTTATTCATCTTAAAATGTAAGAATTAAAACACCATAAGAAAACCCTTTTGTATACAAACCAACTGTGTAATTATATAGTGTTTTCAATATCAACTTGTGAAATACTACTATGACTTTACTGTATCAATGACTATCACAAAGTCAATACACAATCTAAAACAAAGCCTGGAAGGGAAATGACAAGCCTATAAGTAGTGATACATGACAGATTTCTATGTCGGTCCTGAAATTTCAACTGACGTCAGTGTAGTTTAATAATGATGTGGACAAGTGCAGGTAATAACCTACAATCATGAGTTGTTCCTCACTACAGTGAGAATAGCTCAGCATTTAAATGGCCACACTATTTATAGTGACTGTCAGCACCAGCCAGAGCCCCCGCAGTCTGCTAATTGGGATCCCTCCCAGGTAAGAAGTGTAAGCAGTGGTAGCTCTCTATGCCTTTCACAGGCACACAGGGAAGCCTTGACCATATTTCATGATCAAATAATTGGCCGCTAATTTTCCTAGCCCGAGTCAGCCTCTTGAGGGAGACAGTGAGAACGCCTTGTCAAAACAGATCGAAGCATAAGGCCAAGAGGGTGAGCGGGCCTCCCCTGGCGCAGCATCTCTGTTATGCGAACAATCTGACATGCCACACATGTTGGATGTCCAAATGAATTGGGGAGCTCCATGGCGTCAGCTTAAAGGAGACCTAACAGGATGGGGCGGGGGGAAATTAAATTCACTGCAACTGTTTTTTTGGGCTGCAGTCAGAGTAAAATCCCATGCTTGAATTGGAGCTGCTGCCACAAAAATCTGTGTTAAATCGCACCACACTCAGTGCCAGAATTAGCTCCTCACCACTCTGCACAGATGGCATCAGCGACGCTCATTGCAAATGCTTCACATTCTAGTCCAGGCTGCCTGACCCCTTCCTTAATCCTAATTAGGAATGCAATTTCTACACAGGCCTTTTTCAAGCATGATGAAAATAAATGTTTGTATGGCTCTGGCAGTGGCTTATGGGTAGTATTATTTCACCTTTCCACCAGTCCACTGAGTGTGACACCATTTTAAACGCTACAGCAGAGTTTTATAAATGACTATTGCTACTGTGCACTAACCTATATCCTCCCTGCGAGTCAACAATGAACTGGTCAGATAATAATACATGGTGGTAAATCCCAGGATAACATTCTGCTGCCTGTCCTTTCAACCAGAAACGCTAAACCTCCCCCACCCGGTACACACACACACACACACACACACACACACACACACACACACACACACACACACACACACACACACACACACACACACACACACACACACACACACACACACACACACACACACACACACACACACACACACACACACACACAATCCTCAATAGGAATATTCACCCTTTTCTAAAGCTTTCCATCAGCATGCCACAAAGGATTAACCAATAATTCCTCTACAACATATAAAGATCTGGAAACACTCACATCTGCAGATATCAGGCTAATATGGATGCTTGGATATTAACATGGGTCTTTTTTTGACCAGCCAGCAGTTCCTTTACCTAATAATGCTTATTTGGCCGGCACACTGACAGAGAGATAAGCGCTCATTGTTGAGTGCGTGGACAGTGAGCGTAGCTGACCACGATGAGCTAAGGCTCAACTGACAACTGAACAATAATACTACACCACACAGCAGAGACATGTTGACTTAGCAGGTCCAAAAGGTTTAATCTGCCTCACTTCCTGCGTGCTCCAAGGAAACCCACTGTGCGATGAAAAGAGCTGAACTGAAATGCAGAATTTAGGAATAAACTTTTTAAACAACTCTTAATTTGAACTGTTTTCATGAGTTATATATTCCATCTCTACAGCACGGACAGGAGCTCCGTGTTTTTTAATGCCTGTGCACTGGGAGTCATCACATCCAGGCTCATCATAACTAAATGACAATAACCAGCTAAGCATGAATGCCAACAGACAAATGTAACAGTGCATTAAAACACACACAACAAGACCGTAGCCAAATGCACTCATGTCTTGAGCTGTGTAGTTGCACATTTTGTGGCACTCAGGAGCATAATGTGTGAGATGGCAGCAGGAAGCTTATAAAGTCTTCATAATAGGGCCTCCCAGCAGTGTTCAGCTCAGGAACAAGACGCAGCCCTGAAACAGCAGGCCCAGGACAAATCCCAGTTCTTCTAGTCTACTCTTAGAACAGTGGCATCCCACAGCCCGGCCTATTAACTGGCCTTTGTTTTCACTCTGGAACAAAATCCATCTTGTAGTAGGCGATTAGATTCACATGATGATCACTGATGGAGACAATCATTTCAGAAAGCTTCTCTTTCACAGGTTTACAGCACAAACCATGTGTTCTTAGAGCTTGTTTATTTTGCCTACCTAATAATAATAATAATAATAATAATAATAATAATAATAATAATAATAAATTGTATTTATAAAGCGCCTTTCAAAGCTAAAAGCAATCTCAAGGCGCTACCTACCATGATTTCAGTTTTATTTACCAGATGACCACACAAATGCCATTTGATTTAACAGTTTTCCACAAACCATAGGCTGCACAAAGATCAGTAACTGCAGCATTAAAAGTGGATGTACTGCATAACTACAGTACAACATCAGGGAGGGAACAAGGCTAAAAATCCCAACTAACAAACTCCAGAATGGTCAAGCAAGAGTCAAGGATCAAACACGTTACTGCACTTTGAGTTTTGTTTATTCAAATGTAAAGTGCGCTTATAAATACAATTTATTATTATTATTGTTACTGCAAAGATTTATTTTAAAGCAGCCGCTCGCAAACTATGTTAACTGGCCTGCATGTTGTATAATGCTGTGGGCAGCAATTCTGATTGTTTTCATTGTTCCTTAGTAAGCACTAATGTGGAGTACATGAAGAGGAGTGCAGAATGGGAGGTTTTGCGATGACTGGTCACAGGTGAAATGAGCTTCGACAGGCACTCCTACATTCTTACACAAGGCTTTCATTGGAGAAAGTAATGGCTCAAGGGCATGATCATTTAGAAAAAGATGCAACTTTGGGAAAGCTCTTTCTGGTTGGTGTGTGAACTTAGTGGAATATGTACATTATACAACAAGCAATTATTAATATTAATTGTAGTGAGTAGTAAGTAATGAGGAAGTTTGAATTTGAGAGAGTAGCAATAAATATTTAACATTTACTACAATTAACTGGCTTTACACATAATTCAAACAATATGAACATAAAGGTTTGTATTGTGTTCGTGTTTATTCCTTTCTCTGAATAACTCCCAATTAAATGGGCAGGGACGCGTGGTCATAAGCCACACACTGATTTGATTGAGTTTGCAAGACTGGGAATAAATCATGACTGTTATTCATTTCACGAGACAGTTGTTTATGAACATTATGTGCCTTCCATGTAAAAAAAACAACCAAAATAAATATTGAGACATCATAGTGTGCAATTTCCAAGCAAGAATTTGCCAACAAGCAACCCCCTCAAACAACAAATGTGCATAAAGACATACTCTAGACTCAAATAGTTTGCACAGGCTGGCTGAGCTGTGGGACAGGGAATGTTGCTTAAACAACAGCTGGGGAGGGAAAGCATCTGAGGCTTCTGCTGTTGAATCCCCCCCACCCCCTGCTGGAGCCGCACTTCCATCACCTGCTCAGAGAGGAATCCTTGATGGGTTTCCGTGGTAAATACCAGACAGGGGCATCAGACAGCCAAACGAGCGAACATTACATACCTCCCATTCTGTTTCCAGGCTCTAACATGAACTATGCCATCATGTGTAAAGTCGCACAGGAAGTAAAGGTGTGCTGTACACATTTTGAGTGCGACCTACTGGTCCGGTGAACAATGGCGAAGTTCCAAAGTGCTTTCATGGTAAGAATAGAGGACAGCTGTTGACCTCATCACCTGCTGTCTCTGCTTGCATCTAACATAACTGCTCTGTGGCTGTGCATGGCATACATGCGCTGCCCTGTTCAATATTTGATTTGACAGAAAAGTATGCCTTTTGTGACAATCAAAACAACGTTAGGCCACACACACAAGAAGATAATGACACAATTATTACATTTTGTTCAATTGAATAATTGTTTTTCTCCTATGGCTAAGAATGCAGGGATATTTGACAAAGCTCTTTATAATCTTTCTGGTGTTTACATGCAAATACAAAAACCTGCGCACATCTGGCACTAGATCCAGTAAGGATATCTCCCCCCAAATAACACAGATTGTGCTGCTTTACATGCAGCATAAATGTGGAATGATTCAGCTGTGTGTCGGAATAAATAGCCTGTTAACTAATTACAAGTGAGTCACAGTGAGCAAAATATTCCATCAATTAGAAACTAGAGTCACAAGTCAGCCTGTTGCCTCCAGTGAGGAATATCTAGATTGCACAGGATCCTGTGGAAGTGTGCTCAGCGGGCCCAGCCCTGATAAACCATTACTACCACTGATTGGCAAAACGCCAGGCTCAATCTGCTTAAATGCATCCATCTCAACACTGAAGGGAAAACAGTATACTAGAGCAGGCATAAGTGGTTCTGTCCCATTCATGAGGATCTGACTGGAACCTTTAGCTTGGACACCAGCACATCACTGCAGCCCTTCAGAGCTCATTCCTTGCTGCAGAACTGAGCTTCGCTCTGAACGTTGCCACGCTAACAATTGCCCCAAAGGAAACCGCCCACAGATGATGATCTGGAGTGTTGATGATCTGAGATAAAACTGTACAGTAGCTCAGTTCGGCATGAGTGATTCTAGGCAAGGGAAGGACGGAGGACTGGGGGATTCATTACATTCAGCACTGGCTGGACGGAGGCCGTTCAGAGACACTCATCAGCATGGAGATACAGATTCCCTGTGTGCTGGAAAGCTCATGAAACCATAAGATCATTGTTCTCGCTCAAACCAGATCGGGCCAGATAAATGGCTGTGAGGAGCTCAGAGTTCAACTTTGGGGTGGAGTACATTGAGTGCAGGCGGGGTTGGTAGCCTGTTGTATGTTTTCCCTCTTGTTCACCACCCACAAAAAGCATACACATATTCTGAGGCTTTGTTACCGCTGCCAACTAAATGGCTTTTGTTCTCGTGTTTTCTGCTGTTGTTTTTTATTTTCTCAATAAATTATTTGTTGGCTCTCTGCTTTTGTATGCTGAATATTTTAGGAACCGCACATCTGTGCTCTCTGTATTCTTGGGTTCAAGAGTATACCTTTGAGATGTGGCTTTGTTTCTATATATGAGCAAGACAAGAGCTGGACGGAAACTAATCAAGGATCTAGTTAAGCACCTGAAGAACAAGGTACAAGTGTGTCTCAGCTATGTCGACATTTTCCAAATGTAAAAATGGTTCTATTGGCCCTTCCTGGCTCCACCACGATCCCTCCAAGTTGTTATCAAATTTCAATTAAGATTCCATACAGTTACGATTTCCTGTCAAGCTGTAGATGCAACCAGCGTATCTGCTGATATTTTTGAGATACAGTGTATAAGTATACTTAAAGGGGAAATTTGACACATCAAAGTCTGTTTACGGGTCCGTACTACTGCATGTGTGAAATATATATGTAATATACCTTTTGTGGCTTCAGAGGGACATCCGGAAAATCTGATAAATGGCCGTGAATGATGGCATTCAGAAGTCGAGTAACATTGTGGGTAATATATATATAATACAAATATAGGCGCCATGTTTTAAAGAAAGAAGAATAGTGGATTAAAATAGGCGATATCTCTGGTCCTGCTGCATCAATTTTGATCCCTTTTTAAAAACTGTCCAAAATGAGCCCAACAATGTCATGGGTGAGCAATGCTAACTACAATATGTATTACAGTATGTATGTGTTCTTGTTTAAGATAGAATTTACATTTGTTAACCTTTATCCTTAAAATATCTCTAACTGCATTGGTGCTTTGAGGTTCCCCATTTGTTGAGGCATCTTTCCACACAGCGAGGATGGTTTTAAGTCTTGGAGAATCCCACATAATAATGCCCTGTGATTATTATGGCTCTGTGAATAATCTCCATGTTCCAGATGGGTTTTTAAGGTAACCTTTTAAACTCTGATAATGACCATTGTATAAATATATTAATCTGACTTTGGAAGTGGAGCAATCTGAAAGGAAATAGCAGAGTAGATAACATGGTCATTTCGGGAATGACTCTGCTCTCTAATAGGAGATGTTGAGAAACTAACAATTTAGTTTAATTACAATCTTAATGGCAAAAGATTCAGGAAATCCCTTAACACAGATGGGCTGTGGAGTATTTACTGGCTCGTCCTCTGTTTCTATGTCATTTCTGCCCTTTTTCTTGTTTTCCATCATTTAGGTCAATACAGAGTACAGTATTTGAAAATACATTTTAAATACTATGCTCCTCTCAGCACTGCTGTTTGGTGGACAGTCTTGTTGATGTCAACGTTCTTATAAGTCTCCATGAAGGTTTAATAGCTAAAATCATAGGACAGTCTCAACTTAATACTTAAGACTCTGATCAGCTTTGAGGCTTCAGTCTGGCCATTTTGAATGACCGGTTACAATGATGACAAATGCCTGACCAACCACTGAGTCATGATGAAATCCACCCAAATTGCTTTCTCCTCTTTCCCCTCGCCCTCTATTGCTTTGTATGACTCAGAAACCAAGCAGACCCACATTCAAAGCCCCCCTCTTTTGGAGCTAAGACAGGGCCCAGCAACCATGTTACAAACTCGTCGCCTATGTCTGGCATCCTGACAAATATCTGAGGCACTTACTTACCCCAAATATGCCCTCACACACATGTGGCAACAGCGCTGTGTACACTGAGCTTCTCCTCTAGCATGATTCACACAGCAAAGCCTAAAAAGCATGGACCATCCGGGCACTAGTGATCTTTTCTGACAGAATCAAGAAATCCCATTAATGCTTCTAGACATCAACCATTTCAACTCTCTTTAAGTATTCATTCCTGCTTCATCCAACAACACTTTGATTGAGAACAGTTCTTCAGATGAAGGTCTTCATGATCATCTTGTTTTCTGGACTTTTTCACAATTTTTTTGCAATTGGTGTAAGAGATCAATTACTATAGTCTTTACCTAAAGATATTTTGGCAAGCTCTAAAACAGCATAACTGTGCTATCAATTCCAGTTCAATCTCAACATATTTACCACTAAGTAGCCCAGAAGGGATAGCCGTCACACCATATGGCCTGATGGTCTGGTTACAATCTGCCAACAATCTGTCCAGTCAGATGAATACACACTGTACTTGTGACTGTACTGATGGGCTTTCTACAGCAGCAGAGCTTTTGATCATAGCTACAACACAAGCTTCTGGATTTTGCATTAATAAATATTACTTGTATTTCTGTCCACTCTAATTTACTAGTTACTACTCCTAGCCAATAAATAGTTAATCAAATAACCCGCAGTAAAATGGAAAATAGTAGTTTTTACACTTATAAGAGATATAAGGTGTTAAATAGTGAGTTCAGAGGGGATATTTAGGCGGTGTGTGTTACCTTCGGACATAGCCAGGTACTGTGTCTCTGTGTTTTCAGTCCATGTGCTAACCTGAGCTAACCTGAGCTAACCAGCTGCTGGCTGTAACTTCATATATAACAGACAATAATGAGAGTGGTATCAATCTTCTCATGTAATTCTCTGCCAGAAAGTGAGCAAGTGAATTTCCCAAAATGTTGAACTAATATGATACACTTAATATGAGACACTATAGGAAAATATTGCTGAGCTCTTAACTGTAATGCCTTGTGACAAATAGTCAAAGAGAGGTTTGAAACCAATCAGGATGGAAATAGTCAGCGATGTCTGATATTATTTTAGCTGAACTTGAGATGGTGTTAAGAATGAGTGTAGATGATGCTGAGCTTTTACCTCATTGCATTCCAATAGTGAATGTCTCACTGAACTGATAAGGCTACAAAGCCAATATAGGACCAGCAAATAACATTTTACAATCCACTGCATCACTAATATAACATGCACACACACAAAGTTAATCATCACTAATAACTCATTTGGATGAGCACCAAGATTTCTATGTCAAGTCTGACTCCAAGCACTCTGCAGACTGTCCTGCCAAGTGTCTACTGAAACCCTCTTTTCAGAGATGAAGACTGAGATTATCTTTGACATGGTTTTAGTTTGTCCTTTTCATTCAGAAGGGATATATTTTAGGACTTGATTGTCATCCCTAAACTACATTCGGTGCTGGGCCTGAAAATGGCAGGCTTACCAGCATGTAATAAATCATTTTCTCATTTTATTTATTTTTAAGTTGAGAGCATCAAGGTCTAGGTCTCGCTCTCTGACCAAGCCCCATCTATCATTTCTATGCTGTGCTGTTTGAACCCATTTTGCACTGCCTCCCAGAGGATGCCAGTAACTCACATGAAGTCCTCTATCTGACATTTAGTGTCTCTGGCTGAAATTACCACAAACCATTAGACCTCCAAACAGCCTTGTTTCAAACATGGACACAACTGCATGTGCCTAAAATTATTTAAGAAACTAGATGTGACATGCTTTTCATTATGATAGCAACATGTCTGCCAGGTGCATCCACACCCCTTACTGTCTCCATAGTAGCATCTTGCAGGCTAAACATGAACCTAAAGGTGGAGAACAGAAGTGTGGAAACACCCTTATTACAAGCTTCCAGATGTAAGAAATGATTTGCAGCATTGCTATCGATCACAGGTACAGCTCATCAGATGATATTCTAAACCAAAACCACTCTATGATCGTGTTTCAAGGCGATGAAACAGAGCAGGAAACAAAAAGTATTTTTTCAGCCTCCTCAACCTGTACTGAGAGGCTGTGCTGTAGGTAAGTGAGGAGCTGGGGTCTTGTCTCCAAGGTAACACATGTACACAGTAGGCTTGCCAGGGTAGTCGCTATTACACGGTGTTTGGGCAAACACGTATTACATTACTTGCCCACCGCCCCCACAGCTGTTTAGCTTCTCTTTTTTAAAGAAATAAAACAATTTTAGTTAATTTTCGCGTATCAGCACAGAGTAGCAGGAGTTTCACTTGTCATGGAGAGTTGACAGACAAGAAGATGGCAGAAGATTTGGTGTCAAAGCAAAAAGCAAAAGCACCCATTTGGCAATATTTTGGATTTAAACCCAGGGGGCGTAATTGGAAACCTGACTGCGTTAATGAGGCAATCTGTAAACTTTGTGCGTGAAGCTATGAGTAGTCTCAGCAAAGCAACAAAAAAACGCTCTACTCTAATTTCTGACAAACAGGTGAAAAAAAGTGTTTAGTCATATTTTCTCTTGCCAACAAATGTATTTAAAGTTATTTTTAATCCTCAACATTCTGAAGTCTCCCTTCAGTTTTATTTATTTTCATTTCAGAAACTCTGTCAACTCCGAGAACATTTATGCTCTTTCAAAATGCAGCAGCAAAGCTTTTAGCAGACACGGGCTACCTTTAGAGCTGATTTTAATATTTTAGTTTTATATTAGGGCTCACTTGGGTCTGCTTCCTGCCATTATCAGTACTTAAAATCCCTACGTGGCCTGACATCATCAGATTGAGCTGAAATGTTATTTTATTTCTTTTTAGGTGTTATTATCATTGACATTTAAATAAAATGTTTCCTGGAACTGAAAAGTAACAGAAAAACGGAGGAAGTTGTTAAGCTAGTGTGTATAAGTTGTGTTCACAATCATCATCACATGTTTTTAATGGTGGAATCAGCTGTGATCACACACCTGAGGTAGACAGATGACTCTGCCTTGTGGCTATTTTTAGACAGTAATTGCTCTTTTGTTACAGCCTGGTAAACAAAAGATGAATCCAGAGCGATTATCTGGTCATGACTCTCAGCAGGAGTGCAGCCTCGAGCTTTTTCCTTTCAGAGCGACAGCGACTCAGCTACATGTAGTTCATTGCCTCGACCATGTCATTAATGAAACCCCTAATTATGTCACTAAGCTCACAGCATCCCAATGTTTGATCGATGGCGGTCTCTTTTGACCTATTGATGTATCCAGTGAACACATGAGCGAGAGAACTGTTATGGCGCTTCCTCCCTCCAGGGACCATGTGACCACAGATAAAGATCATCAAACAGGAAATCTCTTTTGTGCTACCCGAAGCTCAGGCAGCCAGTACAGAGGCCTTTTGGAGTTTATCCAGCTGATCTAGAGTAGCCTAAACATTAAACGTAATGATGTCTTGTCAAAACAAACAACCACTTTAGCCTTCTTTTCAGGAAGAGCAATCATTTCTAAAGGCTCATTACCTTAAACAGGACCACGATTTACTTCTTTTTCTCATGAATCCTTCTCTTGTTTGAACCTCTGATTGTAAATCAGTTTATTGACAAAACCTTAAATGAAAAATTCCTATTCCTCACGGAGACCTTTATAATATTTTTATATGGAGCTTCGGGCCTGGATACACTGCCTGGAGGCCAGTTCTAGTTCATGACCAATGGTTCTTTTACACGGTAGTCTTATTGACATTTGAAGCATGCACATGCCATTGCCATCTCTGGAACGTGAGCACGTTGGTGTTTGCCTTTCAACCTCAACATCTGCTGTAGCTAACTTCGAACGAAAAAATGATAAAAGCAGGACAGGGTGCTGAATCCTTCTCTGTGTCGAATTAAAATGGATTTCTGTCTCAGAAGATGTACCGTCACACCCAGCTTGTTTTCTGAACGCCTTCAACCAGCAACACTGCTGAGCTTTCTTCACAAATACCCCTTTCTGCTCTGACCTCAGCCAACTCATCAACAGGGGTCCCTTTTATCTCCTAGGAAAACAGGTGGTTATGATTGTTAGTCAGCGCACATATGATGAGGAGGTTTCTGCCTCCATGTGTTTTCTATCTGGAATGCTGCATTTGCTAACTCAGGTTTGGGAGGGACGCAGCAGATATTTCTGGTTACGCCTGCACACTGCTCAAAACACCACCACCCACTCCTGCTCAGCTGTTTCAGGTCATTCCACAGCAAGGACCATGTGCCACTTTGACTTTATCCCATGGAGGGACTGTTGTTGCACAGATATACACACGGCTGACTGCTGTGATTTAAAAAATATATTACAAAAGGGTGTGGTTTCGTAAAAATAATTACACAACTCTCAGTTAGGCAATAGGCACAAACAAGCCTTTTACTGCAGAATGCCTTTCTGCTGGTGTATCTGAGCCGAGACCAAAATGACAACTGTGATAAATGTGTTATGCTCCTGACACCTCTCACTCCGGGGTGTCTGGAGAGTAAAACTCCTGACTTGTAACAAACAAATCCTCAGCAGCAGGACTGCTTTCTGGTTGTCTGTCACTGTTTTACTCTGCCATTTACTGTCTCTGCAGTAAAATGTCAGACTGTATGTGACTTGCCCACAGGGGCTGTACATGCCATTCAAAGAGTGCTCCAAACATTTGCTCACAAGCTTTGAGTGGGTAGGGAAACATCTGACAACAAGCACCTCCTAGGGGAGCCACTATCAGTTGTTATGCAGTTATCTTGGGGCACACCGACTTCTGCCATGCCAAACGGCTATGACACACATGCAAAGCAATGATAGAAGTGCCGATATAGACAAATATTTGAAGAGTGTGCTGGGTAACGTCACCCGATGAGCACCTCAGTGGTGCAATGACTTATCAGCAGAGAACACAGGGAAGGCTCAACAACAATGTAGTGGACAGCTTTCGCCCTTATCTTATCCATCTAGATAAAGAGAGGCCTCCAATTGGATTAGGCTGACAGCCATGAGTGAAAACACAGATAATGTCAAGTCATAAAAATGTCAATTGTCCAGGAAGAGAAATCATTTTTAACACTTAAGCAAGTGTGAAAGCTTATAATTCGAGCATGAAACAATATTTGTATTCTTTAAGTTTCCTTTTCGAGTATCAATCGTGAATGGTCAGATTTTCACAATTATATACTCTTGTTAAATTAATGATAATCTGCTCTGTTGTTAATCCACATAATAAATAAAAGAATGCAGCAATAAGGTCTGAAATGTATAGATGTATAAAGGTCACAGTGATCTCAAAGTCTATCTGCTCTGTACTAATCCACTCTGAGCATCCTTCGAGCTCCCACATATCTTGGCCATACTCTTGGCAGGAGGGTTCTGGCACTTAAAGTGAGGACCGCTTTCTTTGGAATATTTTAGGTGAAATGGCTCAGGCGAAGCCAACGATGGAAAATGTCAATACATTCCATTAGATCAGATTGTAAAGTCTGCTGCAAGCATGTGTACCTAAAATAACAATGGCCCTCGTCTACGCTCTGCTGACAGATGACTGGGCTGATATTTGCAGCTCTGTTGAGTCGTGCTGGGTTTAGCCTTCACTTGGAATGACTGGGGTTGCGTGGCCATTTAGATGATAGCTACCAAAGAATGTCATGAATTTAAAATAACAAGCACATCCTTCAGACACAGAAACAACACAGAGTGTGACCTACACAACAAGAAGAGAAGCAAATGGACTCCTTCTGAATTTCTTACTTAGAGAGTTTTTTTCAAAATACAAGACACATTCTTATTACAGTCAGTACCTATTAGTATCAGCACCAAGTAGTAATTTATAAACACGGCTTGTGGCCAGCTTTAGTTTAGCCAGATTTGCCCTGTTTTTAAAGACAGTGGCAATGCTGGCTGGGAGCCAGTCGGCCACATGGCTAAGCCCCGTCCAGGCAAGACAAAAGAAATTCTGAAATCTTTGCCAGCTCACTGCCCCACCCCCCACCACCACCCATGAAAATGTCAATTGTGCTGCAACAATGCCATGTCACAGACTTACTCAGGGGAACATAATTAAGAGTACTGACTTTGAAATGTATCGCTTGAAAAATATAAATCAGCACACAGGTGTGTCAAGAGGGACAGTGGTACAGCAATATATTTCAAACAAGCTCTGCTGCTATTCCTAATTAAAGTAAAGAGAATAAGCCAATTGATACACGTGAGAGATCACAGGAGGTGCTTATGTCTGTACTTCTCTTTGATCTGTATGTCTGTCCTCTCACACAATGCTTCATCCATCACCAAGTGGAAACTTTTTTAAAGTCAAATCTTTCTCAAAAACATTTGTTACACTCTTCAATTTCAACGCCTAGGCCAAACCACACTTGCCCCGATTATGATCTAAACCAAGTTTTAAAATGAAACGGAATACAGACTATTAGCCAGGCATGTACCCTTCATTGTATATATATATATATATATATATATATGTACATTTCACATTATTTTCAATCTGAAGCAGATCTACTACATTTACAGTATGTGTACTTTTAAATAAACTATCGTACTAGTTTGGGAGCAGCCACCTTTGTCAGGCTCAAAGAAAAGAGGAAAAGGGAGAAAAACAATCTTGATTTGAAAAAAAAAAAAAAAAAAAAAATCGCTATATAGCACAGCAACAAGTGGCTTATTGATTTTCAATAACAAATATAGTGTGATTAAAACCGGCATGAATATTTGGTCCTTAGTAAGTTACATATATAACATGTAAGTAATTACTTAATTTTGCTATTCCTCCAAATATCGTCAACACACCTAGGCCAACGTAACCTATGTTGGATATGATCTGGGATTCTCGGCTCGTGTGTTAAAATAAAAATGAACTGCTACGATCTTACAGGTGTTTGTCGCTTCCACCTACAGGACCGACGGGTTATTGGTCTTCAAGGGTGGGCTACTGAAACAAATTGATTTTCCGCCGGCTGCCCGTGTTTAGCAGCTCTGGTGCGGGTTGAAAGGGTCCAGCAGCGGCGGGAGGAGGAGGGGGGGGGGGGGGGGGGGGTAGAGGACACTCACTGGCCTGGCAGGCTAGCTCCTCCCGCGGACAGACTGCTTTATTCTGCCGCAGGAAAAACCGTTATCTCGCATCACTACTTCCTACATCTCTGCCATCACCGCGGCTCCAAACCCACGTTAAATAGTTAACGGCACGGACTACGAAACTGCCTTAATTCATATTTAATTCACAAACACAAAGTCTCTCTTCAAACTTGAGAGGTAGGAACTTTTTCAGAGCGAGGACAAACGTGGTGGTTACACCATACTCACGCCGCTTATTGAACTGATGCCAGAGCTAAACATTTCGCTCAGTTAGTCCTGCTATGCTAATATGTGGCTACATCCAGACACTTTGATATTTTACAGACAACACTACTCCGATTAAAACACGAGGGAGAGTAAGCGAGGGATTTGAGAAACAATAGCAGCTTAAAACCATCGCTTGACCCGAACATTTGCCAGTCATGTTGACAGTAATGTTGTATAAAAAATGGCGACTATATATGTCATTTCGTTAACACAATTAAAAACTATATTTACTTAACGTCGCAGAGACTGCTCTTGCTGTCAGTCTGGCTTGAGTTTAACGTTAGTTGCGTCCAGATAGGGTTACTTCTGAGGCACTATCTACTTTCTGCCTGACGCTCGTGAGAAATCTCGAGCAAACAGATGCAGAAGTAAATAGCATTTGTCGGCCACGGTCCTCGAAGAGAAAATGGGAAAATAACAGACAGATAGCGTGATTTTTGTACTTACAGTGAGTTGAGAGGAGAGTCAGTAGGCAAGCCAGACGTGTTTTCGCCATCTTGGAGTCGATGCAATGCTCGGTTTGACTGGCCGTACATGCGCAAAGTAGCCGAAAGAGATTTGGTGTGGATGGAGAGAGAGAAAGAGAGAGACATAGGCAGAAAGTGGGGGAGAGGAAGGAGGGGGGAGGGAGGGGGTATATATTATATTAGGTTTCCATAGTTACCGAAAGCATCACTCACCCTGACAAGAATTTATAGTTGACGCGATGTTGGAGCCTTTTACTACTGTGGCATTATACTGTAGGTGGACGGCAGCTGGGAGCTCAGATAGGAAAACACCAGCTTCCAGTCTTTTGTGTGTTGTGAGACGGAAGAAGAAGAAGAAGAAGAAGAAGAAGAAGAAGAAGAAGAAGAAGAAGAAGAAGAAGAAGAAATGAAGTAAATGTGTGAAGTGACAATATCACAATTCTAATAAACTGTATTGTAGTTAGGTAGGCTATACAAGTTTCACTAGAAATCCACTGTTGAGCGTGACTGACACATTATAAGCCTCTAACCATAGGTCTTCAACAGGGGTCCGCAACCCCCAGGGGGTCCTTGGAGGTACTGCAGGGGGGTCGCGAAATTGTTTGTAGATAAAGCAATAAAAAAAAAAGTATTATAATTTGCTTTTTTGCTTTGCCAATCACATGCCCTCCTCCGCTATACTTCGCGAAGGGCGGCGACACACACACTTACAGTCAGAGACAGAGTGAAGGAAAGGAGACCTCTTCAAGCCTCCTTGTCGCACGGACTTCTTCAAGCCTCTTCTATACAATATATACAGTAGGGGGTCCCTGCACCACGATACACTAGTTTGGGGGTCCTTGGCGTGAAAAACGTTGAAGACCCCTGCTCTAAACAATAATTGCAGGAACATTGTATGGTTCTTGCACAGAATATAAAAACATTAATGTATAATTATAACTCTTGTCACGGATGTTGAGCTATTTGAGCTTCCATAGTAATGTGTGTTACGCTAAAAGTTGATTATGGCCGCCTGTGATTAATTGCATACGGCAGGCTTCCAATAAAATATTCACATACCATTTTTCACTGATTGTAAATCATAGCCCTGTCGGACTATAGGCATATGTCGGAACCCAGTGACAGCCGTGTCAGCCCAGAGCTCTCCCGCCCTATTCACATGAATCCTGTAAAGTCCTGTTTTTGCCATAGTGGATATGGCCTGCTCTCTAGTTCCAGTGACATGCATTGCTTGCATCAAGAAGTTTTCCACCACTGAGCCCTGATTTAACTCAGTGATGACAGCTGATGCAGCCTGGAATATAATGCTACTCAAACCCTGCCTGTGATCCACTATTCAACCTCTTCAAACACTTCCACAACAGGCAACATAAGGTTGTATAGGCCTAGCTGCTTCTCTGTCGTGCAGAAAGGTAAACTGGATCATTACTGTATTTATGAAAATAAAATCTGAGATGATTGTAGTCACTGCATACTTCATTAATGTGGTAATTATTTCTAAATATAGAACTATGTCTAATTATGCTAGTATGCGTATGAATTGTATTACGTAACACATGTGAATCTGTTATTCAAGCGAGATTCTAATATGAATCAGGTAGTTATATTAACCACACTGTCGCCTTGAGGCTCTTGCTCTCTAGGTTTGTATCAAGTCATTATTTGGCTTATGTGTTACAATGTTGAAAGGGTATTTTTGGGGCTCTTACATAAACAGCATTAGGTGCTTTGATTAATACCCGAAGAAATTATGACCATATAAAATCAGCCACCTTCATTTTGTGGGAGAAGACTACATTTATCAGGGTCATTATGAAATAAACACTACCAACACTGTGATTGCAAAAAAAAATTATATATAGTTTAAATCAGAATTTAT